>NC_140490.1:69882639-69900139 GCF_964271855.1 Acomys minous
AGCTTTCCAGAGTCAGAGGCAGGCAAGCCTGTCCTGTAGACTGTCTCAAACACAAATACAATGTTTCTAGGTATTAAATCACATGAAAAGCTTAAAATAGTCCAATTCTAGGATATCCAAGATATCTTAGGTGGAGGAGCGGTGAGGACAGGGAGCTCAAAGACAAAACGCAGCTTAAAGACAAGCAGGGCCAGCACAGACCAAAAGCTGCCACAAACCACGTAGTCTAGCGTTCCTACTCATCACTCATTATAGTGTAGAGGACCAACTATCAGGTGGTTCCATGGTGTAATGGTTAGCACTCTGGACTCTGAATCCAGCGATCCGAGTTCAAATCTCGGTGGGACCTAAAGATTTTCTTTGTTTAGATGTAGTTGTGTCTGTCCCTGTTATGTTTGAGGTATCCCTAACATGATCTGGAACTCTGTAAATTATCTATATTACCTCTGCATGCTAGGTCTCCTAACCACACTGCACTGGGGTTGAGATAGAATGTCCATGAAATATAATGAATTTTACGTGAAGAAGAAAATTCACTACTTAAACAAGAAGTAAACCAAGAGTACTCTGCTCTTTGGGATAAGGAACCTGGCTGAGCTTTAGTCTTCTAAAGGTGAACTTTTCTAACAGTCATGTATTTGGGATCCGGGTTTTGTTTATCTGTTTTTGTTTTTAGTGTTAACTACTTGAGATCTCTCAGATAGAAATAATCATTTAGTGCCAGGCTGGCTGATGCAGCCCTTCATCCTCAGAGCTGTGAAGACTCTTGATGTTCTGGTGAAAGAGATATTTCCAGAGACTAGCTTTCTGGTTTTGTCAGAGTCTACATCCAACCACTGAGATATGGTCTAAAGAACTGTGAATTATGGAAACAACTCAGAAAGCCTGAATGGCTGTCCATTTTTTAGCATTCTACTATGTTTTGGAAATCCACCAAATAAAAGTTCTGAAACTAACAAAAATAAGCGAGATGTAAGTATACATTGCTGAAATGAGGTGAATAGGGGATGCACTTTAACAAACTAATACTGGTTACTAAAATGTACTTCAGATTTTGTAAAATCATGTGACATCATTTCATCTTCTGTCTTAATCAAGGAAACAGAGGCAGGGAGCAGTGTCCATGTTCACACAGCGTTGGGGAATTAGCTTTCTTCAACATCTGCTGCTTTCTGCTCCTGGATACTGTCTGTGTCTTCAGCACTGTCTCTGGTTGCCTTACAGAAGTGAAGTTTGCAAGGTGCTTAAACATGGATCGTTACAAATTTTCCTCAAACACTTTATGGAACTAAACTGGTAAGCAAGTCTGTAAAAGAGGACACCTTTGTCATACGATGTTAGCCAGAAGCCAAATCTCTGCTTCCCTTTCTAACAGATTGCTGCTTTTTATAATTCAAGTAATTTGCAAATATGGGATGTGCTTCAGGGAAATATCAAACAGCAGGTCAAGACTTTAAGTGTGTGTGTCCTGTGCCCACTTGCAGAAGATGCACAGTTTGCTGTCTATAAACAACAGATGCTTGTTATGTTACAGGTAGAACAAATGGATAAGAAAACAGAAAAAGTAAGCCCCAGTTTTTCCTGCAAAGTTCCTTTTTTTTGTTGTTTTGTTTTGTCTTTTGGATTTTTGGTTCTTTGTGTAGTCTTGGCTATCCTGGAACTCCCTCTGTAAACCAGAGCTGGCCTCAAACTCACATAGACCCACCTATCTCTGTCTCCCACGTGCTGGAACTAAAGGCATGCACCACCACTGCCAGGCTCTGGTCTGTAAAATGGAATTGGAACTGCTAAGAGGGCTTTTAACAATAATGCTCAGCTTTTATTAGATCTCAATAAAAAGATTCTTGTATTTCTTCTGAAAGTTGGGTGTCATTTAAGATAAAATAATTTTTGTTTACATGTGCATATCTAAATCAACTGTGCAATACACTGACGGCTGTGCAGCACCAACAGAGATAAAACATCATCTGATGTCTGAGTAAATACATTCAAAATATGTGTGTGCATGCCTCTGTAATGTGAGGTCCCACTGAGGGCCTCACACATTAGGCATGCTGTGCCAATACACTACATTATTAGCATCTAGACTCAGATCATTTTATAATTAAAGACTGACAACCATTTGATTTAAGAATACCTCATATAGTTTTAAACTTTCTTTTTCTACATACATATGCAAGACTAACTATGAAGTAGACCTCAAGTAATACAGCTTAGTTACAAAGTAATACAGTTTAAATACAAAACTTAAAATTGTGAGGTTTGGGCTCAGTGGTGGAGCAATGCGCGCGCGCGCACACACACACACACACACACACACACACACACACACACACACACACACACTCAGGCATGCACTCGCACCACATAGTCACACAGGCATATATACCTGTACTTACATAGGCATGCACACTTATACACTCATACACACACTCATGGGTATTCTCTTGCATGGTACACTCATAGAGACATATATGCATGTACACAAACAAACTCATGCTCACAGGCATATAACACACACACACACACACACACACACACACACACACACACACGTAGAACTCATAGAACTGTCTCCATTCCACTCCCCCAAGGATGATTCTCTAAAGATAATCCCAATGAAGGAGACTGGAGAGACGGCTTAGTGGTTAAGATCAGTAGGTGCTTTTCCAGATGGTTCCCAACATCCAAGCCAGCAGCTCCCACCTCAGCTGCAACTAATCCAACAACCTTTTCTGGCCTTGAGGACGCTGGCATACAGCTACATAGCAAATTCAAGGTCAGACTGCTCTAGCGGCCCTATCTAAAGAACTAAACAACTCAGAAGCAAACAAAAACAAAGGGAAACAAGTGGACAGAGCTTCCCTCTGATTCACGGAAGTCATTCCTCCAGAGAACCACTTTTAGCCCCCGGAATACAAAGCGAAGCACAGGGTAGGAAGTTCCTGACTTGAATGTGAAGAGGTAAAATAAATCATAACAGTTCCTCTCAGTATCTCGCTCTACCAACAGCCCAAGTCTCCGACATAAGAAATCATCCCTGTTAATTTCACTTGATTTGTTGAAATTTGCGTGTCTTTAATCATTTGTCATTTTCGTCGGCAAGACAGATCAGTATGGTCAGAGTGAAAAATCCTCGGAAATTCGGAGTTCCTTGCTCTACCGGGCTCCAGGGTCTCGGGACGTGTCTTAGCTTACTCACAGGGAGTAAGTATTTGAAATGATCTGAGAACACACGTCGCCCCGTCTTCCCAGCACCGTATTCCCTCTGCAGTCTAAGGGCAGCGAGGATTGTAGGTTTCGATCCGTGTTGTCTCACTTCATCCTTCTTGCGCCATGTGCTGGCTCTTCTAGCTTAAGGCTGCTTTGCGTGGCCTTTGAACTGCAGCCCCCTCTCTGCGGATTCCAAAGAATGCGTCAGTAGCGAGGAGCCAGCCTCTCGGAGGCCTTCTTTCTCTTGCAACCATATCTAGGTTTCTTTTATTTCTCGGTGTGCACCAAGACGTCCTTTGTCCATAGACCTCAGTGGAAGCTGCACCTATCCATTAGTTTATATTAATACTTCAGAGATAAGGTATAACAGGTAGTCGTGGCCGAGTGGTTAAGGCGATGGACTTGAAATCCATTGGGGTTTCCCCGCGCAGGTTCGAATCCTGCCGACTACGGTTTTACCAAGGACAAGTTCAGCGAACTTCGATCAGGTCGTTCTTTACATCGTTAATTCTTTGGGATTAGAACAACAAATCCTTCCACTATGGCATCCTGCACTGTAACTTCTGATGTTAGGAGCAACACACGTACAAGGAGTCTCTGAAGCAGCGAGAATGCCGCCTGCCTGAAGATCTGAATTGAATACTCTCTCCACGTGGTACTGATACAGTGAAAACTGAGAACGTAAAGTGATGTGATAAAGTAGGACCTACTAAATTCAGTTTAAAATAGTAATTTACAAAAAGTAGAATTTAGCTAGAGGTGTACTCTGGGTTCTCCCAAACTACTATCTTCCTAGAAGATTCTAAGTTAGTTTTCGTGGGTACCTCAAATGCTCCCTATCAAATCTTATTTTTCAAGTTCCAGTTGTTGTGTGGCAGTTTCCTCAGAGAACCTCGTTTTAGAGGTGGGACATTGCATCCTGCAGGAAAGCTTTTTAGCTCAGGCAGTAAACATGTCAAAGACTCTCTTAGGTAAGCTGAGTTGCCTAGAAGAGGCACAGTTAGCCTAGCTGACTGGGAGAAAACAGACCAGCCAAGCTACCTAAATGAAACAGAGATCAGCTGAGCTGCCTAAAAGAGGGTCAAGCTACCGGTGCTGCCTGCAACAGCCTTTAGCTTGACAAGCTACTTACAAGCCACTACAGGTAAGCAGCCTTCGAGAGCTGTCACTCATGCTGTGGTGAATACACCTTTGTCTGTGTCTCCCAGAGTTAGTATTATACAGCAGCAACAGACTGCCATTCCAAAGGCTTCCCAAGCTTACATACAACACAACTCATGCAACAGGTCAGAAGAGCTGCAGAGGTGAAGGCAGCAAGAAGCAAAGATCCGGCGACCACCCGAAAACTGTCAGAACTTGAATAGCCCTCTAAGTGGGCTCCGAGGCCCTCTGTCAGGAAAGCTGTCTGGGTCTTCTCTGCACTCCCACTCAGATCTGGCTCACTAGTCTTGGCCTGTGGTGACAAGTTGCAGAGCACTGCTGTGTAGGCTCAGGAGCAAGGTCCTAGCAATGTCCATAGGATCTTTGAAGGTAGGATTGCTTTTACAAAGGAAATATCAATTGTTATTCTAGGGGTCAGTCACCCGCTTGCTCCAAGATGCTTTTCAGTTCACCAGGAGTCCCGTGACATTGGACTTTCTCAGCCACGGCGTCTCTGTCTGGCTAAGATACTCTTTACTTACTAGCCCTCTAAGTCAGTTGTGGGAAAGCTAAGTCCATTTCGGTGACAGAGAATTGTAGTTTTGTCACACATGATAGAAAGAAGCTGAAAGTGGTCTATACCTATAATGATAGCACTAGGGTGGGATGGATTTGAGGCAGAAGAACGAGTTATGAGTTCAAAGCCAGCCTGGGCTACACTGGGAGTTCCAAAATTAGAATGTGACCTTGTTGGAAAGGAAGAGGAAAATTACTATTTCTTCCTAATTTTACTTTAGGAGACAAGACCTCAATTGTTCTGGCGGTTCAGAGCTGACTCAGCCCTTCCTTCGTGGCCCATCACATTCAGGTGACCAGTGTCCTGGCTTCTCAGAGGACAAGAAGAAACAAATGCAATCTGAAGCGTATGAGTTAATAAAGATGGTATCAAATTTCTGCGTGAGAGAGAGAAGAGGGCTTGAGCACTGAGTGAGCAGCAGGTAATCACTTGTCACGGAAGAGGTGAGAACAAGGTTCTGAGAGCATGACTCTGAGACATGTGAGAGGACATGACCACTTCAACATCCATAAAGGAAGATGGACTGCAACTCGTCAATAGTAGAAGACTGCTTTTTTTTTTTTTTTTTTGAGAGGGGGTTTTACCGTGCAGCTTTGCGTCTGCCTCCTGACTGCTGGCATTAAAGTTGTGTGGTCACTGGAAAATGTTTTTTATAAAAGTATTTGGCTCTGAAGATGAAAGAACTAGGTAGGGAGCAAATTATAACACATGTTCACCCTAGTGCTAGGCAAACCATTCAGACCTGGGGAAGAAGAGACAGAACAAAAGACACTTAAGAAAACAATGAGAGTCAAAGATTTTACATGCAGCTAGGGTGTATTTGTGCCAGACGAAGTATTATGCATGCAGTACTTAAAAGAAGTGGGTCTAAATTTTACCCTATGGATGAATATTTTTAAAAAAGAAAAAGAAAGAAGGGGGCTGGAGAAATGGCTCAGAGGTTAAGAGCAGCACTGGTTGCTCTTCCAGAGGTCCTCAGTTCAATTCCCAGCAGCCACATGGTGGCTCATGATGGTAAGATCTGGTGCCCTCTTCTGACACACAGGCATGTACACAGGCAAAACAGTGTATATATAATTAATAAATAAATCTTTAAAAAAGAAAGAAGGTAACTATTAGAGTTGCAGAATGAAACGTATAACAAAGTATCGTAAGTCACATCCATATGTTCTTTGCAGGAAGTGGTAAATTCTGTTACATATTTCATAGAATAGATTAGAGGCAATGCATTGTGAGAATAAAGAAGAACCAATTAAGAGCAGGAGTGGTGGTGCACACTTATAACCCAGCACTTAGGAGCCTGAAGCAGGATGCTCACTTCAATTCCAAGACCAGCCTAGGTTCCAGACTGAATGAAGCCAGTCAGGGGATTTTTACATAGACTGAAAATAGTAATGTGCCTTGGACTGTGGAACGTAGCAAACACCTGCTCCAAAAATACAATTCGTGAAGATGGCTTTTATGCAGACTAGTACTTATTCATAACAGCAAGGGAGAACAAGGGGCGGGTGCTGGTGGTGGTGGAAGTCACCAAATCCTCAGGTGTACTTTAGCTAGAGGGCTGAAGGAGGGAGGCCGTGCTCCAATTGGAAGGTATTCGAAAGCAGGTATATTAATTAATCTCACTATAGAGACAGAAAAGAGTGAGGACTAAGCTAAAGTCAGTGGGGACAAGCTCATCGGATATCCCCACGTTAGCTGATAAAGAGGAAGGGTTAGTGGCTTTGAGTAATAACAGTCATCAGATAAGCACTCAGAAAACGTCATCAGAGTCCCCAACCCTTCTACCTCCAAACTGTAGATCATCTCAAAACATAACAGGGCCTCTATGTCCTCTGACTTACCAGTCTGGTAATTTCAAGTTTTCAGTATTTTGTTTTCTGGGCCTGTTTATTCATCTTGTTGTGTTTTATACACATATATAAATTACTTTCCATGATTGTCGCAGGGAGAGGAAGAAAGCATACAGCTACAGGTTATTCATAGAGGAGAAACTTCTATGAACAGTGTAATGTGCACAGAAAATAAGATTGTTTTCAACTGTATAATTTCATTTTACTGGTGATTTTATTATTTATTTACAGTGCTGGGCATGCTAAGCACCTATCCATTAGTTTATATTAATAGTTCAGAGATTAAAATATAACAGGTAGTCGTGGCCGAGTGGTTAAGGCGATGGACTAGAAATCCATTGGGGTTTCCCCGCGCAGGTTCGAATCCTGCCGACTACGGTACCTTCTTATTAAATGGCTGTAACATCTATGACTAATAAGTACCTTCTTATTAAATGGTTGTAACATCTATGACTAATAGATTCTTTATGGGGCTCAACATGTGTTCACAACAACAAACACAACTCATTACTACCTGAAAGAAGTATAAAAGGAGTTACCTCATAGACTAGGGGATGTTTTCTTTTTTCCTATGAAGAGCCCAGGTATGTTTTCCTGTTGACAATGATGTTTGTTGATTTTCTTACTTTGTTTTTAGATGGGTTCTCATCCTCTCGAGCTGCCTTCAACTCGCTCTGTGCCCTTGAATGACTGATCCTTCCACCTCTGTTTTCCTAATGCTGTGATTATCAGCATTAGCTACTGTTGTTTTTGTTTGGTTTTCTGTTTTTATCTTTGGCTAATTGTTTTTCTAATTTCTATTGAATCATATGTAATTCGGGCCCAGTTTGTCTTCTTATTTACATACTTAAATTAACACATCCAAAATTCATTCATTAACACATCTACTTCAATGAAGCTGTGTGCACCTGAACTAAAAGTTTCAGAAGCATTAGCATCAATGTCAGTGTTCTCAGTTTTGTTAGGTGATCACTCCAGAATGTAATCAGGTTCTGAGGCGGCGTCCTTTACACTTCTCTTCCCTCCTCTTGCCCATCCATCCCCATTTCTGGCTCTTTCTTCTGCATATTTCCCTCATTTTCTCCCGTTATGCACCTGCTCTACCTCCTCTCAAATGGCCTTCCATTCTTTCCCCCTTCTTTATTTTCCGTCTTGTCTCTTCCTCCCCTTATAATTCCCACTTGAGCTCCTTCTCCTCTGCCCCTCCTCGAAGACAAGTTAGAGCCTCATCATCAGTTCTATGCCCAGTCCACACGTGGAGCCATCTAGATGGACATCATCTATCCAGGTAAAAGTGCTTTCCCTTCATGTGTGGTCTTGCATTCATCCTATTAAAACAGTAGAACTAAGAGGCTGAGGCAGGAGAATTGTCATGAGTTCAGGGCTAGCCTGGACTACAATGCATGACGTTCTCAAACAAAACACCACCACAAAAAGACAAAAACAAATCAGCGGTTGAGGTTACAAGGTCCAGCAGTCAAAAAGAGAGACGTGGCCGATTTAAGTATCATTGCCACCTCTATGATAACCAAGCTGACTAATGTGCTTGATACCAAAAAGCCTATAGCAGAGGATGGTTTCGATCCATCGACCTCTGGGTTATGGGCCCAGCACGCTTCCGCTGCGCCACTCTGCTGTACAGATTGAAGTCCTGAAGCTGGTGTGTAGTTTCTTCAACATGTGAAGTTTAATTCAATAATTTGTTTTCTGTCTTCAGTAAACCTCTTTCACACAGACTTCATACTTTTTAAATTTAGGCTTTGTGATCCAGACCTGCCCCAGATTGCCAAATGAGCTCTCTTGAGTCGGAAATCAAGAGCATGTAGGCTGAATCAAGAACAACTTCTCTGGGTTTAGACTTTCTCCGGGTCGTTACCAGCACACCTTTTTGCCCGCGATTGTCGTCTCTTCAGGGGAGAATCTTGCAATGTCTTTCAAATGTTAAACAGTCTCGCACTTTGTATCAAAGCAGTCTCCTCCTCCTACAGACTCCATTTCCCTCCGTCCTCCAGGCGAGGCGCCTGTTCCCACCAATTAGACAAATTTATTTCGTGTACAAGTGCTTCAGCTAAACTGCTGGCTCGGCCAAATAATCTATGTCCTCAGAGGCTGAGGCAGGAGGATTGCTTTGAGTCCTAAACCAAGGTAGTTTACAGAGTAAGACCTTATTAAAAGAGAAACAAATAAATATTTAAATTAAATACATAATAATAGATTCATGTCACCGTTGAATGTTTAAAATGTTACATTAAAAAAATTCCTAACATACAAAAGAAAATTAACTCTATACAATTAATTTATTGCCATGCTGGGAATTTGGATCTTTCCGTTTTTCAGTCATATAGAAGCAAACAGTATTTAGTTTTTGTAGACTTTACATCTGACACTCCTTACTTATGTAATAAGCAGGTTAGGTAGGATTCTAAATGTCTTACAGAGGGTGATTACCTGAGCTTCATCCTGGGAGGACCCAATTCCAGTACCACAGACAGGTTAAAGAAGGGCGTGGTGGTGCACGCCTTTAATCCCAGCACTAGGGAGGCAGAGGCAGGCGGATCGCTGTGAGTTCGAGGCCAGCCTGGTCTACAAAGAGAGTCCAGGACAGCCAAGGCTACACAGAGAAACCCTGTCTCAAAAAAAAAAAAAAAAAAGGAAAAAGAAAAAAAGGGAAAAAAAAGGGTGTGACAAGGTGAAGTGTTTTGTTTTTGTTGTTGTTTGTTTTGTTTTTTTTAAGAGTAAGCTTTTTGTTTAGAATTCGTCACATACATTCCTTTTCTTTCTTTCGTTCCTCTATTTCTTTTCCGTCTTTCCCTTTTCTTCCTTCCTTCCTTCTTCCTTTCCTACCTCCCTCCTTTCTTCTTTCTTTCTTTCTTCCAGAATTTTTTCCAAACTTCTGAATATTTTTAATCTAGTTAGGTAAGATTTTGTAAATTCAGAGTGCCAAAAGAATTACCATCTCCTTAATTGCTTGGTCACAACTACACAAGTTACTGTTGTGTTTAAATAAAATAGCTGTCATTAAATGTAGATTCTCCTTTCAAGGTTTAGTCAGGAATGGAATTTACAGCTCCCATTTTCTGCTTCTTGTTCTTTAGATGACTACAGAGCTAGCACTCCAAACTGGCAGCTACATTGTGTCCAAGGACCAGACTCCTTCCTTAACTTGATGAACTGGTAAAATGAAGCCAGCTAGGCAAGTGTGGCAGCCCAGTCCTGCCTTCCCAGCATTTGAGAGATGGAAACAGGTATATTGGCCAGAGAGAGAAATGTAGGAGTTCCAAAATGAAACAAACCAACAAGTAGACAAACAAAAAGGAAAATCTACTTACCAAGCTTGGTCTCAGTATTGGTGATATCCATGCTATTCCTCCCTCAACTGAGCCAGGCTTCAACAGTCACTGTTAAGATAGGTGTAATAGCAATAATTCTTAAAATTTGAAAAAAAAAACCCAATGAATTTTAAAATGTATTTATTCTTATTATTAATCTAAGAAATAAGAGTTTCCTACTTTTTCCTGGCTGGCCAGGATCTCTTCATCCTACCTCAAATTCCAGAGTATCAAGATATCAAGTGTATGCAATTGCCCCTGGCTAGAACCATGGATTTTGTACTATTAAAATAAAATGTAAAGCATCCAAAATAGTGGAAAGGGTCACGTGGTGGGGGTGCACGCCTTTAATCCCAGCACTTGGGAGGCAGAGGCAGGCAGATGGCTGTGAGTTCGAGGCCAGCCTGGTCTACAAAGCGAGTCCAAGACAGTCCAGGCTACACAGAGAAACCCTGTCTCGAAATAAACAAACAAAGAAACCAAAGTAGTGGAAAGTTCTACAGCTAATAAGTTGGGTGCAATGTATTGTGATAAAATATACTCCAATGCAGACTTTTAACAGATTAAACAAACAAAACTCAAACACTATAAATGGTTTGCTTTTTATGAAGTAAAAGCAGTGTGTGTGTGTGTGTGTGTGTGTGTGTGTGTGTGTGTGTAGACAGTCTCGTGTGTCTCTGCTTGCTCTAGAATTTGTTCTGTAGACCTCAAGCTCACAGATATCTTCCAGTCTCTGCCTCCAGAGAGCTGGGTAAAAGGCATGTGCCAAAACATACATTTTGATACAATATTTATTATTTTTAATTATTTTTTTGCCTGATTTATTTTTATGTACGTGGGTGTTTTGCCTGCGTGTATGTATGTGCACCGCATACATGGGATGACTGAAAGAGGACATCAGGTCCCCTGGAATTGGAGTTACATATGGTTGTGAGCCACTATGTCGGCAGTGGGAATTGAACCCAGGATATCTTGAAGAGCAGCCACTGAACCATCTCTCCAGCTGTAAAACAATATAATTTTAGTGTGTGTGTGTGTGCCTACGTGTGTGCCACCGTGTGTGTGCAGAAGCCCAGGGAGGTCAAAAGACAGCATTAGATCCTCTGGCAGTGGAATTACCAGTGTTGTGTTGAGTTATGTGGTGGGGTAGGAATATTTAGGACCTGGTCCTTTGTTAGATCAGTGATTGCACTTAACCATGAAGCCATCTGCACAACCCCATTCATACATATTTTAAGTTAAAAATATTATACTGTACTTGTTTTCAGTTTACCATTGTGTATAGAATTAATACCATGGGGGAAGAAACAACAGCAGAAAAATGAGATTGGGCTTTGTTTGTTTTTGTTGGCAATTTGAGAGTTCCTCAGCCCTCAGACCACGAGAAACAAATAATTTAAGCTGCCTACTCTGTAGAATTTGCTATTCTAATACAACCCAGATAACCTCTTAAGTTTCTACAAAGCTGAGATGCAGGCATGTTTCCTAAGCTGTATTAGTTCATTGCAACAAAGCAAGCTTTCTTCTTTCCGAAGAGACAGTGGAATAAGATTTGTGTGGAGCCACTCCTGCCATGCAAGGTGCTGGTGATACAGGACTTAGCTGTGGGATCCCATACAGGGAAATACAATTCTGACAAAATGAATAGGAAGAAGTATGTGAGAATTAGGTGGTGCAACATCAAAAAGTGATCAAACTCATCCCGTGATGATGTGTAGAAACAAAGGAAGACACCGCAGGTCCAACAGAGTTTGTCTACACATATTTTTAATATTTGTGGCCTCAGAGATGACATGGTGCTAAGCGAAAAGTCACATTGTATCCAGCAATGTGGGTTCCCATTTGACAGACAGGGGACTGAACCATAGTATATTCCTGTAGTAGAGTATTTTACAGTGGCAAACATATGATGGAAGGGATGGCTACAACATGTAACAAAGCAGTGATTTTAACAAAGCATAGCAAAGGAAGACAATAGGACTCCCCAGATGGTATCCAGCCCATAAACTAGAAATGATAACGATGTGATAACTTCTGAGCTGGTTTCTTTCTTTCTTTCTTTCTTTCTTTCTTTCTTTCTTTCTTTCTTTCTTTCGTGTCCTTGATGGCGTGGAACTCACTAAGACCAGGTTGGCCTCGAAGTCACAGAGATATGCTTGCCTCTGATTCTCAGTAGGGAGATTAAAGGTGTGCGCCCAAACTGGACTTATATCTTTGGAGACTCTGCAAATTCTTTTGTCTTGTCATACATTACAACAAATTCACATACTTACCAAAAAAAAAAAAAAGACAACTAACTTGCAATAAGAGATATGAAAATAAAACACACCCTTCCCTGGAGACTAGGTCTCATGTAGCACAGGCTGGCCTCCATCATCTCTGATCTTCATGTACTCTAAGAAGTGGACCTACAGGAGAGCTTCGCCATCCACATCTAAGGTCTGTGAGTTCTGTGGGACATCATCAGGATCGGCAGTAATCCTGCGTTGTATCCTAATGTCCTAAAAATGACCAAAGGAATGACGCAGCTACTTAATTGGTTTTGTTTTACTTCAAGTTTCCACATGGTGTTCCAGTATTATTCAACCCCCTGATTCTTCACTTAGTATGAATATATTTTACAATTATGCCCCTCCCCAGCTGAAAATGAAGCAACCACAGCAAACTCAGGGTTCTGCAGCTGAAGGCATAAAATGCTTTGTTCTCTATAGGCAAAAATGTCTATGCAGGAGAATGTGTGTCTCAGCATTTGAGTCCTGCCGTGAATCCACTACATTTCACAGTGCAACAAATCAAAGGATATGCTCAACTCAGTCCAGAAGTGTTACAAGTCTCAGACTGTCTCTTAGGATGGAGCCAGGCAATGTGTTCATCAGTAGACGAATGGATAAAGGAACTATGGTGCAGAAACATAATGAAGTTTAACTTATATAATAAATAACCACGGAATCATGATTATTGTAGAAAAATGAATGAAGCTGCAGGAATTTAAAGAGATATAAGCCAGACTCAGAATGACAAAACAAAAACAAGACAGAATCTAGTTTTAAACACGTACCCATGTTTATATGTATGCTTATATGTGTGTGTGTTATGTAATCAAAGTGGAAAGAGGACTATGAGAGAAAATAGTGATCTTGGAGGGTGGTTTTGGGGTGGTTAAGTGGAGGACGGTGGGGGGGGGGACGGATGAAAAAGAGGGATAAATAAGAACAAACTATAATGGAACTGATTATTTCATTTACTAACTTTGAAAATTAATTTGAGACCCTCTAACTATGAATGTGTGTGGGCTGAGGACAGGTGAATAGCAGTGGGAACCAACAGGTAGGAGAAATAGTCCGTTAGTGTTTAGAATTCAGAATATTTTGTGGTTCTAAATGATTTGTTATACAAGGGGGAAAAAAAAGTAAACAGGTTCCACCGAGATTTGAACTCGGATCGCTGGATTCAGAGTCCAGAGTGCTAACCATTACACCATGGAACCCCACATACCAGGTCTCTGGGCTGCTCACTGATGAGATATAGTTCCATTGCAGAATTCAGATGCTTTCTTCTTTCATTTAGGTTTTGCTGCAGCACACCTTCCTTCTCAGTCGTGCTCCGGACTCTTCCTGAAAAGTGGAAGTGCGAATCGCTCTAGACAAGGTAAGGCACACCTGAATTCCCATTCTCCAGCGCCCCCGCCCCCTTTACACCTCCCTCCCGCCCCCGCCTTCCTCCACTGCTGTGCGGAACCAGAAGGGCACAGTCGGCTGCGCGGTGGCCACTGTGGACTCAGGAGCCTTTGTCCAGTTCCCAATTTAAGGGACAATTGTGGAAGTTTACTTCCATCGTGTAGGACTTGTGGACGCTTCTTTGCGGGTGGAAAGGTGTCATGTCCTAGGAGGACTCCGCCTCCTGGCAAGCTAAGAGTACAACGCAACAGAGAGCTCCAATATGCGGAATGGAGAGAGTTCGCCTGTAATCCCGCACGCAGGATGCTGAGGAAGGAGGACTGCTGCTAGTTCAAGATCCGCGAGGGCTACAGAAAGTTTAACTGTAAATCTGTCTATCTAGACACCTCTGAGGAGGAAGCTTTGACTTGCTCTTTTGGGATTTAACTATGTTTTAGTTTTCACTTTCTACAAGGAGTAAGGGACCCTCCTATTATGCTTGTTTAGATATTCTCTTTTGGAAAACCTACTGAAATATTTTTTGCCTCTTTTTATATTCCATGATAATTATGTCTTCTCATCAGTTTACTTATTCACATATCTGGGCCTGCCTGTGTTTCTCTAGATCTGTATTTGGGATGTAAGTTTTGTTCAGCAAATGTAACGCAATCAGTTCTCTGACTCCTCTGCACTCACGTCATGGCGTCTAACAGTGAGGAACACCATTCATGGGAGAGAAGCACTGGTACCATATTTGCATGGACCTAATGTCTCTTTTTTTCTGCTTTGGAATTTGTTGTATTAATCCAGGTTGCCTCTCTATTAACTGTTAGTTTTCATCATTCCGTGTGCATTCCAGTTGGGTTTGCTTTTGCTGTGACTAATATATTTTCACACTGGTGGCCAGTTGAAACATTCATGCATGAATTTCACGTTTGTTTTAAATCAAGGGATTGCATGGGCAGTTCCACTTAGGATGTTTCCTTTCCGCCCGTCTGCAGATTTCCCTGAGCAGGAGCCCCACATTATAGATCGCTGTGGCTTTATGGTAGTTATTTTCCACTCCGAAAGCTCTTCTTTGTGTCTATTGTGTTTTATGTGCATTTACAAGTACGTTCCTGGAGACTTGTGGTGTTAGTGAATTTACTCAGGTCACCCAGGCAGCTAAAACAAGCACATTTGCATAACAGTGGGAGGCCCAGTTGAATTAACTTTAGGGCTGGTTCCTAAAATTAACGTGGGCCCTGAACGCACCTTTCTATGCTGCTGACTCTTACTGGTTGTAAGGCCAAGACAATCACCAGTCCTATACAGCTTTATCAAAATAATCATTATTGCCTCCCCGTCGGGGAATCGAACCCCGGTCTCCCGCGTGACAGGCGGGGATACTCACCACTATACTAACGAGGAAGACAGGTACAAGACTTGTCTATATCTAAAGAAGTTAAGCATGTCTTACTCTTATCTGCCAGTTTTCGTGCACTGGGAAAAGATACACTAAAGAACAGAACTTGAAACATCCCTATATTGTAGAATTCTAGCCTGGGCAAGAGGCTAGATGAATTTGGTGAAGAATTCCAGTCAGATGATTTACTTTCTTTTTGTCCTTCTGCAATTCCAGATATTATAATTACTCTGAGCTGGCAAACGTGTTTAAAAACAAAAAGTGTAAAAAGTGCGGGAATCAAACCTGCTGTTGAAAGACCCCAATGACCCAGAGTTCATCACCTTAACCACTTGGCCACAACCATAACGCTTCAGATAGTTGTATTATTCCGTGATAGAGATGAAGGAGCACAAAACATTTTTAACTGTAGAAGGTCAGATTCTTTAATGACACACAATTTTTAGGATAAAAGATGATTTGATCATAGAAACAAGCCCGCCCCGCCCCCGCTGGTGCCCCACCCCCACGCCCGACCTCCACGCCACCGGAACAATCGAGAGCGATGGCATAAGCCCGGATGGAGCTCACACCTGTAACCCTAGCATTCCTGAGGCTGGGGCAGGAGTCCAGTGAGGGCTTTGGAAACTGAATTCAGGCCCTCTCTCTAGCCTTGAACATCTTAAGACAAACAAAAGTGCTAAGCAAGGCGGCACGCACCTTTAACCCCAGCACTTGGGAGGGAGGCAAAGGGAAGCCAATCTCTGTAAACCCAAGACCAACCCCGATTACAAAGCGAGTACTTTGACCATCTAACCCCCCCCCCCGCACCCCCCAACAGGCACTTTGTTTGTAATATGCTGGTATGTTTTCCCTTGTACCTTGGAAAGAAGGGTACCCAGATGAAGTGTTGGATACGCTCACCTACTGAACTTTCCGAAGCGGCGTCGGCGGGAGAGACTTCTCTCTTAGCTATGCCTGAGTGTTGGCTGGTTGACTTGGTTAGCTCTGGCTTAAAAGCAGGGAGTCTTAGGGTGAACTCATTGCAGGAGGCATCGCACAGGACTTCAGTTTCTGAACTATCCTTGTAGAAAGTCTGAGGCAGAGTGACCTCTTTTTCTCCTTCCCTCCTGTCCTCTCATCATTTCCTTTTCTTCCGTACTGAGGTAATTGAACATAGGAACTCGCTTTCACTGAGTTACCTGAAGAAGAGATTTCAAAGGCAGAAAAGAGACGTTTCCCTCAAAGATGGTCTGGTTTTAGGCAAAATAAAACAAAACCGAACCAACATAAAAACCACCCACACCTTAGACCTGAATCTTTCATCGTGGAAACCGCGTAAAGAAACTTTTCAACTGGCTTAGTATCCCGCAACTCGTAAGTAAAGTGCCAAAGAAAACACCCGTAGTCGGCAGGATTCGAACCTGCGCGGGGAAACCCCAATGGATTTCTAGTCCATCGCCTTAACCACTCGGCCACGACTACAACGAGGACTAACCTAGTGTGCAAATCTAGTGTCTTCATTGTATATAGTAGGGCAGGCAAGCTCACCCTTCTGTGGTCCCTGAATTTCACTCTTTGAGACACAAGAACTCAGAATGCAGGCACTGGCTCAGTAGAATTTTTGTGTGACCCTGAGCATCCAGCACTCTGAATCCTGAGCTATGCACACTTGCAATGAGAATCTTTGCTCTCAAGGATGCTCTTTTTCCCTCCATTTGATGATGCCATTTAAGGTGAACTATGTATGGGTACTGTAGTCATTAGTCATATCATGTCATGTCTCATTTCTGTGATGTATAGCCATGACAAGCATACAACATTGCAGTGAACTAAAGCGGGACAGGTCATACCTTGGGACTGACTAGATTGAATGAGTCCCGTAGAGCAATTTGGGACATAGGGACTGTCCTTTGCTCTGTAGTGTCTGGCCTCTGGTTGACTGAAATACAGGTTTGATGTTTGTTGGGAGGGGGAAAAAATGATTTGGAGTGCAGACTTTGAATAACAAGAGTTATGATCAACTTTGGATAGAGTTTGGTCCTGTGACTAATGGATGTCAAACCGAAGAAAACACAGAATGCTCCAGCAGTAATTCATATTTCTTACCAAGCTGCAGAATGCTGCAAATATTGGACTGGCAAACTTTGAGAACCAATATTCCATTGTTGGAGGACCCTGCTGTTTGAGGCTAAAGTCAGGGTTAGTCAGGGTTAGTCTGGATAGCTTTCTGAGCTTGGCATTAGATAGAGGACCCCTCTCCCCAGCAGGGCCTCCGACTCTCTGCCTGACCTCATCTGGAGAGTGTTTTTAGGCATAGATGCCTCTAACCACATTTGGTATATGGC